>NW_003805502.1:333624-379419 GCF_000255335.2 Galendromus occidentalis
GAGGAATGTCGATGGCCAGGGATCGAGTGTACGGATGCGAGGTCGAAAGATACCCGGACGACGACAACATGCCTCCAAGAATTCATTGCGAGACCTCTGTTCAACGTCAAAAACGGCAACTCGATAGCTCGCGATTATTTCTGGATCAGAATGGGCTGTAAATGCTACGTGATCAAGGTGTGATTGGAAGCTCGAGGGCCGCTGGACTAGTGCAGCGTTCTCGTTCTGTCTAAAGAGAGTTTCCAGTCGCGCGATTGTCTTTCTATCGGGATTAACAGCATGACTCGGTATCTCGTCCGATTCTCCCGTTTTAGCTCTTCCCTGTGAGCAAGTTTTCCGCATGAATTCGAGTCAAGCAGCGCAGGTCGGGCGGCAGATAAACATTTCGCCTCTGCCGCGCCAGCAATCCCGAATCGAGTTTCTATGTACATATCCCCCTATATAATAAAAGCGCTATGTCTGTCTGACACCGGACCACTTTTTAGCGCTCTCCACCTCCGAACAGACCCCAAATTTTCCAGATCGATGCGCAATCACTCCAGTGAGGTCGAGATATACTTTTCTAACTGCTTAACCGCATGTTTTCCGTGGAATTCACGTGTTTGTGCAGTAATCCTTATTTTCCACAAAATGCAAAGCCGCTTCTATGATGTCATCAGAACTCAGGTCACCTTCTTAACAGTTCTACGGGCACGAGCCCACAGTCTACATTGAACTAGCTTCGCAATCGGAACCTGTATCAAGGAAGGAGCCTCTACTCCATTCGTTTCAGCGTTCAGCGAGCGTGCCGAGCGGCGTATCCCGGGGGCACCTGCCAAGGGGCTGCGGCTCTGAGAAGAGGTGTCCGGAATGCCGTGAGGTGCCCAAGATCCCGTGAAAAAAAAATTGTCCGCTTCGTTCGGAAGCATCACCCCGCGCTAAGAAAATATGCCACAAGGTTGGCCGGTCCCGTCAGGCTCCGGCTCTCTGCGCTTGGATTTGGAACAATGCCCGGTTATGAAGCGCAGTCAGTCCTTTTCCCACTTCGAGACTTGACAATTATTCTTCACGAGAATAAGCCCCTCCCAACACCCCTTATCCACGATAATTACGTAGTCCAGACTCAAAGAGGAACAACATGTCTACTGCTTGCATACCCTTCCCCTTGGACAACGAAAAGCAACACTCAATTTTCTTAGGGCTGTGGGGGCGCGAAGCGCCCTCACGGCTAGTCGTCGATAAGCTCGATTCGCCTCAAGTCAGGAGTCAGGAGAACTACTTGGTTATCTGGGAAACCTTCGTTGTTCTCCCCAGCGAATCATAATCATGATCGAAGCCCGACTCGATCTCGATTTTGGCAGTTTTCATCGAATAATCAGAAGCTCTTAGGTTCTCGCTCTTATAAGTCTGCTGCCTTCTGTCGGGCTCTCACTCGCCGACCTTCGCCTTATAGAATTCCCTTCGAAAGACTGACGGAGGTTTTAATTATGCCATAATTCGCGCTTATTTTTACGCTTTCGTGTCGAATCCAGGGGTATGTAGAAAATCAACTGTAGAAATCGAATGATAGATCTGCCTCGCGAACGATTGCACCCGGAGACTTTGCCGTAAATTTACAACCCAGTGATGCAGTTCGGATAATCCGAAACTCCGCAGTTTCTGAATTATAAGGCTCCAAAAGCGGACAAGATTCCGATGCTTGAAGGACGAAGTATATCGAGTTGGTCAGCAAAGCCTGCGACAAAGACGTTTTCACGTCAAAACATCCCTAAGCATAAGCATATCAGATTGTCTGGGCTTGAGCGATGGGCATCGAATCGAGGATCGAGGACCTCCCGACATGAAGGAGTCAGAGATTTTTCTTGGATTCTTCATTCTGATGCTCGGTGACCAATCGGTCTATCCTGTCGTTCCACTGCAGATCCCCGGCTGCATAATCGTGCGGATGAAGATTAACCCAGACTTTTTCTCGCAGCCCGTCGGCATTCAAATTTTCGCGCCTCATCCTGCATATCTAAAGCAGCGGGGAGGCTAGGTCTGTTTCTTTCTCTGGAATTTGTCTGCTAGCTGCCACCACCGATTAGAAATCCTACCACTTGGCCGCACACAATCATCCTTGTGCAGACCGAATCCTTATTTCGCTCAGCGTTTCGCTGGTTCCTGGTTCCTGGAGACGAATAAATTCTCTCAGATCACTCCGGTGCGTGATTCTTAAGCTCAAGAACCATTATGAAAAAATGAGCAGGGAGGAGTTCTCGGAACTAGTCCGGTTTCACGAATCTTAATCAATCTTTCCGACTTCCGACTTCTGCATGCCTCGATTCTGGAGTCATGCTGCGGGAATACCGTCGATGTCAAGCTCTCGGATTGATTTTGTGCCTCACAGAATACAATCCCTCAAATCACAGGCCTCGGGTTACGATCGTTCCATGTCTTCCCGGTCAGAACTCACGAAAGAAAGTCAGAGGACATTCACGGACCCGCCGCTCGATCCTGACCCATAAATCTTGTCTTTCCAGCAAATGTTGAAGAAAGTTCCGAAGAAGGTGCTTTCATCGGGCGCGACGGGAAAAGCCGTGAAATACTTTCTCATCGGTGAAGTGTCGCTCTTCGTCGCTTCATACGCGCTATACTCTGGGTTGAATTCAGACTTGAGATTCCGACATTGGATGTCGAAAAACTGCAGTCCGATTCTGGACGGTTACTACGCTCTCGGTGAGAAACTCGGCGGCCTCAAGACGAGAGAAGAGGACGCAGCCGCTTTCAAAGAACATTTCGGTCGGTATCCATAGACCGAGAAGCCAAGAACGACACTCGTTCGTCTCTGCCGCATCTGCCGAAGAGCGAATCATGGTCTCAGTAGCGGAATCGAGTAGATTTTTCGCCGTGTTTTCGGAGAAGGCTGCACTCTTCGACGAATGCGTGGCTTCCAAAAATGTGCAGGACTGTCGTTTATTGATCCAAGAGTGCCAGTCCCTGGTGAGCGCGCACTCCGCTGGTTTGCCATCGAGGGATCTTCAGGTTTACAAAGAGCGCATAGAGGATTTCAAGCGGATTCTAGACAAGATCAAGGAGCCGAAGAAGAAGTTCGGATTCAGCAGAGCGACGAAAGAAGCGCACGACGCGAAAATACGATCCGACAAAGTTCCGGACCACGAGACTTTGACGGCTTCAATCGAGCCGGCAGCGGAGGCAGCCAAGGCTGCGTTCTTTCTGGAGAATCGCACCGATGTGAATCTCCAACTAAGCGATGTCCACGGCGAGGTAGAGCTCCGAAACCTTAGAGGATGCAAAGTCACTATCAGGGGTAATCCGGCGACACTTTACATAAGCGAGGTTCATGACTGTCTCGTGGTCTGTGATCCGGTGGCGAGCTCCGTCTTGATCGTGGGATTCCGAGGGAGCGAGCTCCGGGTCGCTTGTCAACAACTTCGGATCCACAAAGCCGGAGATGCGATCTTTCGCCTTCACATTTCTTCAAGGTGAGAGTTGCTATCCATTCCAGACCGAGAATGAAATTCAATAACACTAAGCGGGAACAATAACTTGATTGGCACTTGGAATCTTGGGTCAGGAGTCAGGATCGAATGATATTTCCAGGTCTATAATCGAAGATTGTCGGAACGTAAGTTTCGGAAAGCTGCCTGCGGAGTACAACGCTTCGGAGCAAGCGTGGGAAGCTGCTGGACTCTCCAAAACGAAGAACAACTACAGTTTGGTCGACGATTTTAATTGGCTGAACGTCCAGGAACCCTCGCCAAACTGGAAGCTCTTGGACTAAATTCTCGTGGGTCATGCTCACACAGTGTACAGAATAAAATAACTATCTTCGAGCAAACTACTGCATCGATCATTGCCCAGATTAGCCTAATTCTGTCCGGGCCTCCGGATACGAAAATGGATGGCGGAAGTACGAGCGCGTCCTTCGAGCATGACAATTCGCTCAGCAAGCAGACTTCCGAGAAAAATACCGACCTGTAGAGGATTCGAGTCAAAATCGAACATAAATATATATGGGGATCGGACTTTGTAGTATCATCAAATGACCACACTAATGAGACTCTCGAGAATGTATCCGACGAACTTTTTTTAGTAACATTATAAAACTCGAACACAGAGGCAGCATTGCTCGTATCTCTCGCATCCGCTCAGGCTCATATCCGAGCCGTCGCTAGGAGTTTGTTGACATCTTCGGTTTTCTGCTGTAAGGTGTCGATTCCGTTCTGTATGAACTGCAAAACATCCACGTGGGCGTTGAGAATTTTGGTGATCTGACTTAGCGAAGAGGCGTCATTGCCTGATTTGTTATTAGCGTTTATGTGTTCGATGATGTCTTTGATGCGCTCAGCCATTCCTCGGAGCTGAGCGTTGACAGTGGTTGCCGAGTTGTAGGTAGTTTGACGCTCGAAATCCGTGTGGTGCTGAATGGAGGTCGGTTCGAGCGCGAGCGCTTCCTGCTCCAATGGTCCGAGCATTTCCTCGAGTTCCTTCTGCTGAGCCACCACGAAGTCGACCTCTCGATCCATTCGGTCTTGATCACTTCTGACCTTTTTCATGTATTCGTGGAGTTCGGTGATTTTCTCGGCGTTCGCGGAGATCAAGCGGTCCCAGGCATTGATTTGGGTGGCTCGTTTCAAGAAGGACTCTTCTTGGAACTCGAGTTCCTTCTTCCACTCGTTGCACTTCTTCTCCAATTCTTCAAACGTCATCGCGCCCTGCGGTCCTGACGCCACACAAGTGGCTGCACCGGTCCCGGTCGGCGCTGACGCAACGGTCGTGTTTGTCGCTGTCGGAAAGCTAAAACCTCCACCTGCGGGCATCGCTCCCCCTAGACCCGTCGATCCGAAGGCGCTCGTCGTCGACGTCGGCGCCATTCCAGCGGCCGTGGTGGTGGGTTTCGCCGCACCGAACGAAAACGCAGAGGATGCGGTAGAGGCACCGAACGAGAAGTTCCCGGCTGCAGGTGCTGTCGCCGGAGCGGTAGAGGCACCGAACGAGAAGTTTCCTGTTGCAGGCGCAGCTGCAGGGGCGGGGGCCGCTCCGAAACCGGTTCCTGTAGTCGACAGATTGAGAGTCGGTGCCGCGCTTGTCGATGCCCCGAACAGGGACCCGCTTCCGAAAGTTGACGGTGCCGTGGCCGTTCCTGTCCCGAAAGCTGGGGTTGCCGATGGAGCCCCGAACGCCGAGGTGGTCGTCGGCGTCCCAAAGGTGAGACCTGGAATCAGCCGAAATGTTAGATCATCCGCAGGGTTCCCGCGGAGTTTGACTCCGCCGATATTTGGACCAGAAATTTTGGGGCTTATCCAAGAAAAAATTATCGTCGCTCAAAGCCGCACACTCGCGTATCGTGGATATATCCGATTGTGAGCTGTTCGGACTCCTTTAGGCGACCGAGAGGAAAATCAATCATGACTTGGGTTCGGGACAGAGATCTCCACGAGCGAGGGTTCCGTCGGGGAGCCTCCAATCACCAAATCGAATCGGGGGGGGGGGCTTCCGAGGAGCGAACAGGAGTTCAAGAAGACATGGAGCTCACCAGTTCCTCCAGCGGTGGTTGTGGGATTCGTGCCGAAACTGAACGCCATTTCTGTATCGTTGATTTATTCTCGAGCGAAAGTACGAGGAAACGTTTATGGACGAACAGCACAGCTCAGCGGACTCTCAATACAGTACGTCGCAAGTTCAGATCGATGGAACTTCCGCACATCCGACTCATGGGCTGAACATTCGGATATCGCTCTGATGTTCCGGCGCCTTGCTCGTAAACAACGATTTTAGCGCGAACTCTCTCGCCTCGAATATGGTTCGAGATTCCGCGCGGGGCAATTCCTTATCAGCTCGAATCCCAGCTGAACGGTGTCGGGATGAAGCTCGAGCGTTGCACCCGAGCGGTGAGGTGATGACACCCTCTATTCAGTGGCAGAATCCGGAGACAAATTCTCAGCAGGATGTTTTGAATCGTGCTGTCTCGTTGGAAGCATGAGCTCGCAACATGGGACAGCTGCCCGCTAAAGTTGGCGGCCATATTCTCCTCTCCTTCTTTTTTGGGAGACACATTAAAATTGTCGTGGTTTGAGCTCAGCCACTCGAAGTGCTGCGGGAATCCCGCAATTCTTGGAGAACGGCGTTCCTGTTCGTGTGATTTCCTTGAAGACTTGATCTTTTCCGGTTCGATGTTCGCTCTCGTGCTTCCCTAGATTGCTGCGGTCCTAGCGACGCCTGGGCTAGGAGAAAGTTCTCGCTCGGGTCGAGAGATCAGCTGTTAGAATGTTCAGCTTCGAAGGACAGTTCCGCAGAAGGCCAACCCAGGCCCTCGGTGGGGCCAGCCGTCTCAATGAAACCGTAAGACATCCGAATTCATGTGAGAATTGGGGAGAACAGGACTCACTGCCGACCTACACTTCCGGTCAGCAATGATTGAGACGAGGCTGCGTGACAGACGCAGATACATACCGGCGATTTGTTTCCGGTCATACAATAACATACGCTCTAGAGCCACGAGCGAGTTCTGGGGATTTATCCAGGCTCATCATCGTGTCGTGCGCGGAGCCTCGAGTTGGGGTCGACCGGGTCTGCGATCGAAAAATAGACTCTCTTTTGTTCCCTGTTGCGCAGTCTTCTCCAGTGTATCATGAGCTCAGTGTATCAGCCTCGAGCTCCCCTCGAGGGCCGCATTCGAAAATACGCGAACTCGCTCTCGAACAATCTCGCTGTAGCATTCCAGAATGATTTTCCTCGTTTCTGGTTTCGTAACCCATAAAAGAATCATAGTGACCGGGAGCGATACGAAATTAACCGCCCTGGCACTCGAAGCTCCAAACATATTTTTTCGGAAAGTTTCCGAGCTATCCTTCGATCTGGTACATCTGTGACCGCGTTGATGAGAAATCCTTCGTCGGATGCAAAACCCTCGAGCGTGAAGGCGAAATGTCGGTGGGAGTTGGGATCGGATCCTCCGTCCAGCGGATGATGTTTAGTCAGCTTTTTCCCTCATAGTTCATTCCTGTCCACAGAGCCGTGATGAGCTCCTCCGTCAAAAACAAGAGAGGCGCCGTCTCCGGGAATTCGAGAAGAGGAAAGAGCACTGCGTGGTCAAGATACAAGCTGTGATTCGAGGCTTTTTGGCCCGGAGAAGAGTTGTGAGTACAAATGAATTGTCAGCGGGACCTACTCAGCGGTTTCGCTGACCCCACTTCCCGAATAGCGGAGCGGAGTCGACCGTTGTACTTCCGAGTCGACTTCGGATATCAATTCGCTTGTATTCCGATCCTTGATGGAACTGAGTTGCGCCTCTCTCAGAGTGATGAGTGTGCTCTCTTTCGCAGGCCCGTTTATCGCGTGAGGTGTTCGACAAAGCAATCGCCGACGGGGTTCCAATAGCGCAAATTGCTCCCCTCATCACAAAGTTTTTCTTTTTCTATGAGTCTCCGAGAGACGACGATAGACTATCGAAATTGAGTCAAACTCTGCTGATCCGTCACAAGGAAGTCCTCAAAGTAATTTCGAGAGACGATCCCAAGGCGTGGAGTAAAAATCTCTCTGGCGTCCTCATCGCGAACCTGAGGCTACTGCATAAGAACAATTCCTCGCTGGTTCTACCCTTACGTCTCGTGGAGATCTACGCGTGTCCGTCGAGCTTTCCGCTGTGGCTGTACCTGATTAAGCTGCAATATTTCAAAATCATCAAGCACCTGCTGGAAACGCGATGTCCGGAGGTCGACGAGGCTTGCCTCAAACCCCCCACACCCTTGACCGAATCCTTGCTGACACTCCTCCGGAAACCATTGGAGAGCTGCTCAAACGATGAGGAGAAGTAAGTTCCACGAGCGCAGACTTGGTACCGAATTCAACTTTCGAGATTCGCCCCCACCTCGAAATCTCTTCGACCTCGATCTCAAGAAGTTTCTTTGAATTTCAGAGCTATCGTGCTACACGAGCTGCTGCAAGCCTTCTTCGTGGATAACGAACACCGATCGCTGGATTGCCGAGTTTATTACATACTTTTACCGATGCTAGCCAACTGCGATCCTAAACTATTGCCCGCGAATGTCCTGATAGCAACCAATGAGCGAGGCGGCAAGAACTCCATCTGGAAATTGCATGCCATCGCGACCATCATGAGCCGACGGGTCCCATCGATGTCCCAAAAAGATATAATAGACTACTTGAGTCTGTTGAGGAGTCAGATGCTCGACGTGCTCGTCTCGACCTCCGTCCGAGCGTCTGATCCGGTCGAGAGAGAGAACTCCGATTCCGACTCGGACGAAGAAGAGACGGAGATGGACATGGAAGTTGAACGAAATGTCCTCGAAAGAGCCGCTGTGGAGTCCTTGTGGTGTTTGCTCAACGAAGAGGCTTTCATTCAGAAAGTCATAGACTCTGTCGAAGCGCTACAATCAGCGGATGCCCTCGTTTCGGTCAGCTGCTTAAGTTACGTTATGCAAGTTCACATGAAATCCAATTCGCGGAGGTCTCCGCTTCTATATCGGATCGCCTTCCGTCCACCTTTCCTCCGGATGCTGTGGACCGCTGTGGCAGCGTTCACGAACGAAGATGCGGTTCCGCTATTGAAGATGATCTCTCAGGGCGTGAAACCTTCGAAGGAACAGACAACGTCGTTTCTACCTCTATTGATTTTCTTCTGCACTTCGTTCGCTGGTCTCCTCCCGACCGTCTACGAGGCCGAGTTCTATCACGAAGCGACCATGGAAGTCGGTGCCAAATGCAACATGATGCCCTTCAGCTTGACGGAACTGGCCTCGATCGCCATACGTCTCAGAGACCTCGCCCTCGGCCTCGTCGACTTGGCTTTCCCCGGGCATACTCAGCCGAAAGAGGCGACGAACGAAGATGTGAACGTAGAACTTTGGTTGACGCTCTTCCAGAGTGTTGTCCGGCTGCTTCACCAGCTATACGCCCGTGACTGCCGTAGGAAATTCTGTGATAATTGGATCGTGGACCTACTCGTCATCCCGGAGCAAATCAACGACACCTGCTTGAAGACATCGTACATCAAGCGTAAACCTTTCCAAAATTCCACTCAGCGATGCAAGGATAATTCCGCAGATGAGATGTCCCGCGTCCAAGTCCGTGAGTGTCTACACCCGAATAATCGATCCAGCGGATCTCCATATTTGAAGGAGCTTTTCGGGATAGATAGCTTTAGGAATCTACACTCGATTGAGATCGAATTTTCCCGCAGTCGAAACCCGCACGGCGACTATCCTGCAAGAGCTGCCTTTCGTCATTCCTTTCCACACTCGGGTAAGGATCTTCAAGCACTTCCTCGAGATGGAACACACGGTCAACTATCAGAATCGGATGAGGGTCGCGCAGCTCGTTCAGATACGACGGGACTTCCTTTACGAAGACGCATTCCGTAACTTTGGCCACGATTCAGACATCAATATCCGGAAGCACATGAAGGTTAGCGTGAGATATAGCATCGTACCGCGATATCTTCCGGGCGGTAAGAGGCTCCCAAATCCCACCGTTTTGCCCTTAAGAATTCTTCGTGATCATTTTTTTCCCGCCCATCCCCAGGTCCAATTGATCAACTCGGCCGGCATGGAGGAAGCTGGCCTCGATGGTGGAGGCCTCACTCGGGAATTCCTCGGTGAACTCTTGAAAACATCCTTCGACATCAACCGAGGTTTCTTCAAGACAACAGCCGACAACCTATTCTATCCCAATCCTTCCGTTCATCTCATCGTCCCAAAATCCCAGGAGCACTACTACTTCATGGGAAAAATGTTGGGCAAAGCGATATACGAGTTCATGCTTGTCGAACTTCCGCTGGCGGAGTTCTTCCTGTCCAAAATGCTAGCCTGGCACGGGTCTGACCTCGACATCCACCACCTGGCATCGTTGGATCCTGTCTTGTACAAGTGAGTCTTTTCTGAATTTCTGAGATATAGCTCCTCCTCCCCTAATCTAGGGTTCGCTTTCGGACCGATTTCCCGTTCCGATCCCTTATTCCCCGCCTTTCGATATCGCCTCGATGAAAACTTCAACTCGAAATCCCGTTCCAGGAACCTTCTGTTCACAAAGTCCTATCGGGGTAACGTTGAAGATCTGGACCTGAACTTCACAGTCGTGATGAACGATCTGGGAGAGCAGCACACGATCGAATTGAAACCGAACGGCTCACAGATAGCAGTGACAAACGCCAATCGGATCGAGTACGTTCATCTCATGGCCGACTTCAAACTGAACAAACAGATCCGACAGCAAACCGCTGCCTTCAAATCAGGAATGGCGGAAATCGTAGATCCCCACTGGTTGCGATTGTTCGATCCGAAAGAGCTACAGATTCTTATTTCGGGAGCCAAGTCCGCGATGAACTTGGCAGACTGGAGGAAGAACACCGTTTACGCGAACGGATATTCCGACGATCATCCTGTAATTGAAAACTTCTGGCGGGTAGTGCAGAGCTTCGACGAAACTCAACAGGGTCAGCTTCTGAAGTTCGTGACGAGTTGCTCTCGGCCGCCGCTCCTCGGTTTCAAGGTGAGCGGCGAATAGATATCAGTATATCAGTGACTCTCTCCTACCGTCGATGATTCTTAGGCGGAGGAATGTCTCCCAGGATTGTCGAAGCATCTTCGCTCAGCTCTTCTTCCGATTTTCAGGAGCTCCAGCCATTATTCGGCATCAATAGAGTGGAATCAACGGATCGACTACCGACGGCGGCAACATGCGTCAATTTATTGAAGTTGCCGGAAATCGAGGAATTCGATCTAATGAAGAGTAAACTTCTGTACGCAATACAATCAAACTCAGGCTTCGAGCTGAGTTGATTCGGAGGCTACTTTGTATTCGGGTGTGCTGAGAAACGGCGGGAGGCTTCGCGTCGATCTGCGGAATCCAATGCCCCAATGTGGTGGAGAGCTGGCATAGATTTTCCACTCCCCGAGGAAAATATTGCAAGAATGTTGTACATTTCGAGAAGACAGATCGAGAAGATCAGACGACAGAGTCTAAGCTGAACAGAGGACTCCGGTGCCGGGTGCCGCGACCCCTAAACTCCATTTCGCGGCTCATGGAAGTTCGAGGATCTGGGTCGTCGTCCCGAAAACGATAAGACCGACCCCCTTTTCCTATGACCGAGTTAATATTTATCGGAGCGGAGGGAAACTGTGAACAGATTGGTGATAGCGAGCATATGGGTGAATAAAAGCAAAAATTTCGCAATGCGAAAGATTACGACTCGACCGCTCCGTCATTCATTCGAGGCAGGAAACATGATGCACATCGGGGATCTCGATATCCAGGCTGTGAAAATCATGGGTTCAACGATGTCTTGCGTCCGCAAAGGCATTCTTGTGGTCAGCCAACTACTCGGGAGCTTCTGAAGTCGTGTATGTATAGCTTTCAGTGGTATCGAGGAGCCATCTTCTCCTGTGTGCATGAGCTGGGGAGGGGAAAAAATCTCGACCATCCGCCCTCAGATAGCGATCGCGCAGCGTACAGCGCGGGACATTCGGCAAAACGCTCCTCATTCCATCGCACGATTGCATATCCAGCACAACGATTCTTTTCTTCCTGAAACTGCTTGGGAACCCCCAATCTGCTCGCCTTCATACAATATTGAGTTGAGGTTTCTGAAGTTGTTCCTGCTGCCACGCATCACCCATCGCCTAGAGGAGAATAGAAATGACGAGCGACTACTACAGCTTGTATCCGCCCGCGAGGAATATCGGAACCTCACTAGACACCGTCTGGATTGTTCCTGTGTCTGGGATTCGAGGTTCAAAATGCAGATGGGTTCTGCTACAGCTGGACCGCGGGACTGTATAGTGTCAGAGCTCCGTGGTGTCAAATCCCGTGTCTCAATTGTGCGCGATGACAGAGGACAAACGCCCCCAGTTTGGCAACCGCTTGCTCACGGATGCAGATGATGTATTCGAACATAACGCATGGTGAGATCGGATCCTCCGAGAACTGAATAGCAAATGTTAGAGAGATCTTCTCCGGCCTATCGACATGACCGATGAAATCTCAATGAGATTTACGATCCTTTCTCCGTCGATTCTACAATCTTGTATGCTCGACTAACCCAGGGACAACGTCGAGTGGACAGAAGAGCAGCGGGCAGCAGCTCGATGCAAAGTTGCTGAGGCCGCTGAAAACAGAGTCGATGATTCGAGTAGAAGTGAGTCGGATCACCCTGATTACTGATTCTGGTTTGGAGCTCGATCTTTTTGGTTTGTGTCGTCTCTCGAATCTCCCAGTCTGAACTAAACCTACTCGCAGAACATTACGAGGACGAGGCGGCGAATTACTGGGACAAATTCTACGACGTGCACACAAACCGCTTCTTCAAGGATCGTCATTGGCTATTCACGGAGTTCCCTGAGCTTCTTCCCCAAAACCAGCAGACCGACTCGCCGAACGGGACTCACCCTGGAGGAAACGATTTAGAAAAAGCTGCGGAGTCATATCCCGGTCAAGGCGCACGCTATCGGTGAGACAGCTGCACACGAGAGTGACATTTATCGCCGGACATTCGAAGTGGATCAATCCGATTTCTCCCTACCGGAGGTCTAAGAGCAATGTTCTCTGATTTTCAAGTGTCTTCGAGATGGGCTGTGGCGTAGGAAACACTATATTCCCGTTGCTCCTCATCAACAAGAATCCCGATCTCCACGTGTACTGCGCGGACTTTTCTCCGAAAGCGATCGAAGTACTGTCTTCGCACAAAGATCTGGACCGGGCTCGCTGTACTCCGTTCGTTTGTGATGCTACGGCTGAAGACTGGGGGACGCCTTTCCCTGAAGAGTCCTTGGATGTCATATTATTCATATTTGTCTTGAGCACCATATCGCCCGAAAAGTAGGATTCTCGATTCCATCCTTCAAAATGTTAGATGATGTTTCTGATGGCCTTCATCCCTTTCCGGCTCCCACTCAAAGTGCTCTCTCTCCACCCATAGGTTCGAGCATATCGCGCGGAAGAGCTTCAAGTACCTCAAACCGGGCGGGCTCCTGCTCTTCAGAGACTACGGTCGTTTCGATATGGCGCAGCTGAGATTCAAGAAAGGCAAATGCCTCGACGACAACTTCTACGTCAGGGGTGACGGCACCCGATCTTATTTTTTCACCCAAGGTAACTATCGAAAGCTCTGATTCTTAACGAACAAAATAATAATAATTTATTTACATAGTCAAATCCCCGTGGGGTTCGAGATCTTCCATTCCGGCGCTGCGTTTCGTGAGCCTACTGTGCCATTTGTGTCCTCACAAATTTGAACGATATGTTTCCCCGGGATCATCGCGAGACCGAGATAGCGCGCATCTACGGCTTGCTTCATTTCATCTTCGCTCAGATATTCATTGCAGTTACCGATGATGAGGTTGATGTCTCTGTCGACGCAGAGGAACACGCCTATCAGTATCCGGCCGTCACTGATTGTGACTTTCAGAGACTTGTTTAGCCATGTGGAGAGTTTTGCGTGCGCTTCCGAAAGGTTGACGTCTGTGTCGGTCGGCATCTGAAAGCGGAGAACCGGACTTTTCATTTTGGAAGGACTCGACTCGCACGCTCCGATCAGTTTCATTTGTGAAGGAAAACAAAGTTCTCACTCGGAAACTCTTTATTGACATGGTTCAAAGTCCGATGAATATCTCTCTATACCTATGCCCACGATCCGGAAAGTCAGAAGCGGACACCTTTCCCATATTTTTTGTACCACATTAGCAGCGTGGCGGCACTGAGCGAAAACCAAGTCAGAATGTACGAAAGGTGCTCGTTGCGCAGATTGACTCTCGTTTGTCCTCCCAAGGGTCCCCCGGGGATCGAGGATTTCCTCGCTGCATCGATATACACAGGCGCAGTTCCTAACGTTTGTGCCAACATATCGATGTCGCGTACCGCGAAGAAGGCTCCACTCCTTATTTCCTTCGACGCTATCGGTTTCGGTTCGCTCTTCCGAACGACGCCCTCGATCTCTACCACTCCGGGAATCTGGCCTTCCCGTCTGGTGGCTGGGTTTGTTTTCTCTCGTGGAACCCAACCTCGATTGATTAGGATAGAGTAGTCTCTGTCCTCCAATTTCAGGGGTGTGATGACGAAGAAACCAATCCCCCCCTTCTCCACATCTCCTCGAGGACCAATATACACCTCTTCGTCGTGGTCGAAAACCCCTCGGACCCGAACGGTCTGGTACTCCATGTCGTCCAGATCACGGAGATCTGAGGGGAGCTCGACGGGAGGCGCTTTAGTCTTCGCGTCAATAGTGTCGATAAGCGCTGTTTTCCACTCGCGTCGCCTGATTTGCCAGCAACCGAGGCCGAAAGCGATCGCTGGACAAACGAGCAAGGCATATTTAGGACTCGGCCGCTCGACAGGGAATTCCTGAGATCGGTGAGCGCTCCTCGTCGCAGATGGGCGCTTCTCGAATCGAGCGAGCACGCGACCCAGTGTTCGGAACATCTCGCCTTCGGCGTCGCCGCGAGGTGTCCTGCAAGCAAAAACCGAAATTGCAGCAACAAACCGATCGCTTCGACCTCCGAACCCTGGGGGGCACATCCCCTCTTCCGTTCCGCGCTTTCTCGGACTAGAACATCCCGGAAGCGGCTCGATGGCGACTGACTCCACCGCATCCGCATGGATAAAACATGGACTGCTCCTGTTCCAGAGGAGCTGACTCAGCTATTCACCAAGGCGGGCTTCATCGAGGAACAAAATCACCAGGACAAACGCTTGCAAGTCAACCGTGGTAGACGGATAGAGATGTACAGAGTTTGGATCCAGTGTAAATATCGCAAGCCGAGCGTGCAATAAAAAAGGATCTCTGGACTTGGATGCGGCTCACTCGAGCGGGGTCGAACTCTATCGAGAAAATCCCCTGGCTATCTCTCATAAATATCTGACGTAAATATTTGAATCATGAACGACATTCTCCGATCGAATTCTGGTTCCCCTCATGGGCTCATCGCCGACGCCGTTTTCTGACGACTGCCCTGAAGCTCCGATCCGCGAAAGGAACGCGAGTCGCAGGCTCTAATTAAGAGAATTGGTCGCGCTTACTCGAGTGTCGCCGGTAGCGGTGCTTCTGTGAAAGTCGATGAGGTCGAAGGATCACGCTGATGCCGTCAATCCGCATGCGACGCCGATCAGCGACCTCCGCTGCCTCCGAGAGCTCTCCTGACCTCATTGATCTCTACCGAATCGTGTAACTTGACCACAGGAAAACCAGAGACTAATAGACAGGCAACTCCATGAGAGCCAGAGAACAGCGCACGCTGCTTCAAAAATCGAAGAGACCCACCTGCACCCGAGAACGGTTTGTGCTTGGAGTTTTCAGCAGGACCACGAGCCCATAGGCTACTTGTGAGAGTATCAGCTGATCGTTCACAGATCCGTCCGTGGGAATCTCAGGCAAGACCGAACGATTGAGAGATTTTTTCTGCCCAGAGAGCTAAGCAGTGGTTTCGGTTCGATGTTTACTTGGCTCACGACCCTCTCCAGCCGGCGGAGGAGGAGGAGGGAAATAGCGCAGAAGGTCTCCCTCGCAAAAGTTCTCTCATACTGCAGAAACATAACAATAACAAGGACCTTTGCTGCGCTGCGGCCCGCCTCGACGGAAAATGATTCCGGGTGAGATTAAATCAGCTGATGTTTTTCTCCTGTTGTCGAGAGATCGATCCCCTGCTGGAGTGAGAGCAGCCGATTTGCTGCTCCCCTAGCACAGTCTTCGATCTCTCCCGAGCTTGCCTTGGTACTCTTGTTTTCCGTTTTGACATCTCGATTCTAGTGCTCGCTCGATGCTTCCAGTTCAACCAGCATGCTCCCTGCTGACAAAGTGCTCACTTCACGTGATTCCCAAATCTTGCCCGTGTACTGATGGTACTGTACCGACCGCATTCTGTGGACATCTAGAAGTGCGCCTCGAATTGGTAGGACTCGGTGGCGCAACGGTAGCGCGTCTGACTCCAGATCAGAAGGTTGCGTGTTCAAATCACGTCCGGGTCAAATTTTTTATTTTTCCTTGAATGATACCCACCGGAAGCGGACTGACTCACGGTCAGGGGGAGATCGAAATCCTCGAGATTCTCTCAGCTTGAGAGTCCCGAATGGGAATCCTACTGATGGCATCCGCGTAGGAATGTGGTTCCGCGTCGATCGCTTCTCTCGATATTCAAATATGCGAATCAATAATATCCATGCATGATTCGAGTATCCAAGCAGAGTACCTCGAAGGATCGGGACGATCCGAATTCTCCGGGGAAGTCCCGGGCTCTCGCCAGGCTTTCAAGCAGCCTTGATCGTTCTGGACGCGCTTTTTCGCGCCCTCGAAAACTATCATCGCTCCTCCGACCTGATGAAGGCTGTCAGATGTTACGAGGCTGAATTAATTAAGGGCACGGGACTGCTTCCTGCGGAAACTAACGGACGCAGATTGCAGAGTAATCGTCGCATGAAGGAGCGCTCTGGCTTCATGACATTTTAAGCAGTCGGGAGAAGGTATAGTGACGCCTTCCGACACGTCTCCATTGGGCTTGATCTGTCGGATCGCGAGATGGAGCACAATTGCTGCAATCACGAAAATTTCCACCAAATCGTTGGCTTTGGCAAGGAGACTCATTTTCGCTGAACCATCTGACCTGGTTAGGAGTGTGTCACTCTCCAAGGTTTGCTCGCTCGACTAGTTCTCTGAACTCACTTCGAACTACTCGAATCCAGTATGCGTCGTGGCCGGCATCCATGTGGAGTTCGTGAAGCAGCGAGGGGATCCGCCGCATGACCTTATCGTACCAGACGTGTGTTTGTCGAGAGAAAATTGCACGGTCGAATGCGTGCCTTGTACTGCACGAGACACAATCACGCATGTACGTGGGCTAGTGAGTCCTCACATATATGTACGTGGAACGTCACGGACCGTTTCCTATTCGTCCAACGGTCTCTAATCAAGCTCAAGAAGCCGGAATCAATTCCCCGATATCGCCCCGCATCGAATCGGACTCTAGAACGATCAAAGGGAATCGTCTCGACTCGGAGACGATCTCGACCGATCCCGGCCTCCACCGATGAGACTCAGGCCGATGTTCAATGAGTTGAGAACGATGAACCCACGGGGCGATCATCGCAATTTCCTCGTCGCTGCTCGTCTGTTCGACCATCGGGATCCGCCACGCTAGCAGCGTCTCCGGGCAAAACGAATTTTTCTTCTCGTCGGACCTCAGACATCGTACGGGAGGAAGTCTGTGGTGCTAGATTGAAATAAAGAGGTACACAGCAGAGCAAGTGACTCTTCTCTCTCACTCTCTGTTCCGTTCGCGCGAGCAAGGTGCCTTTCGTCGAGGCGGCGGGACCGGTGAAGCATTCCGTGTGAGAAGTCTCATTCCTCGCGGACTCAACTCCGCGAATCCGCTCTCTCGCCCGTGTCCCGATCACGGATCGAGAGAATAAACGGCGAATGGGCAAACTAGCCCATTAGGGATTGGACAGGGAAATAGAAAACAGACACATGAGTGGAAAGATCCGTCAGACGGACGGGTAGTCACAGACGGATGGACGGACGGATGGACAGACGGATAGTTCTGCCTTCGGTTGCTGAGCAGAATCTCTTGGCTCGCGGTGCTACTCGACGACCCATAGAGGAGTGAGTGACGGCGCGTTGTCGGCCGCCGCTATTGCCGTCGCCGTCGGCTTTCGGTTGCAGACGATTCCAGAAAATGAGCCGACGCTCAACTTTCAGCTGAAGTTGCCTCAAGAGCTCGAGGGATTGTTTTCCCGGTGTTGGAACACCTTCCGACCGCAGATTCCTCAGATCGGCCCTCGCTGTGAGCGTTCCGTCCGTAGTATCTATCTGAGCCTACTGCTGCTGCCGCTGCTGTTGGTCGGCCTGGCTGATCGGTGAGTGAGTGTAGAGTGAGTGAGCGATCGGCCAACCTTACCGGCGGCCGATTGCCTTGGAGTGGTAGCGACTCAGCTGGAGGTCTGTGGTGCTAGGCCCCGCTATCTGTGGAAAGGGCCCTGCGCGCGCAGCCCTTCGAGGAAGGGTCTCTGAAGTCAGAGACTGACAACAGAGCGACTGCAACAAACCGGTGCTCCACTGTTCCACCTTCAAACTCCGGAAGAAAAGAGGAACGTTTATTTTCTAGTCTGTGCGTTGGTATTCTCGCGACGCTTTCGAACCCTCTCGTGTCCATGTCGCTGTGCTAGTGTCTCGGAACACGCTGTAAACTCGTTCCTAGAAATGTTCTCCGGGCTGTGAGTATCGCGACAGACTTCATTCGGTTATGATGTACATAGTCGTTCGAGTACAGTGTCGGATTCAGAAGCGGTCGGTTCCCTGCTCGGGCCCACTCGGCGGCTCTACAGTCGTCATGGGACCGGTGGTAACGGAGGGAGTTTTCTCAAAACATTCGTGCGCACTCGCTCAGAGTGAATGGCTCTATTCGGAATTTACGGGCGGCCGTCGTCGTTCGGAGAATATCCGGATTATCGAGTTGAGTCTCGGAGGTTCAGCTCGGAAAGAGCAAGGAATTCCGGTAGGGATGGAATTCACGTATGTATTGATAATTACAATTCTTGTCGTCGTCGTTGTGGATCGAGAGTGCATTCGAGCCAAGTGACTGCGCAGAGGGGTCCCTCACAACAAATCATACCGAAGCTCTTCGAGCGACATCTATCTGACTTCGAATGTTGAAGTTGCGGAGTTCTTGAAAGGAATAAATCGCTTCGGGGACTCGCAGTCTGATGCTCGTCGTAAATCTCCCAGCTTTGGAAACGGAAGATGAACGGAGGCGAACAGCACTCGGACTTGTCGAGCCGCTCTCTGCTGCTACCCAGCTATCATCAGCTGACTTTGACATTTGTCTGAAATTGACCAAAGTCTCGTCGCGTTCGCGGTGATCGACCGGGTCGCAGCGCTGTTGCGCACGAATCCATGTGTAGAATACTGGATCCGATACAGACATCGCAAAGGGGGGAACGAGTGGACCAAACTCGCGGATATCTTCTCGGTCGGCGAAGTTCCGGAAACTCCGGGAATTTAATGTATTCGGCATTCGACAAAACTGAGTGAACAGTACCAGAGAACGGATCCGCCGGCGCGTTTCCGGAGAACAATGAGTGCGCGCCGAGCATGAGACAGAAGCTTCTATCGACAACGTCGTCGACGGAACAGTTAGATGCGCGCGACATCGGAGTCAGACGTGAGCCGCACATTCAAAACGGACTAATCTCGAACGAACGTAACGGATGATGTTGCGGTAGTCTCCGGCGCGCCGCTATCTCGCCTTACGCCCGACTATCTCAGGAATGCTCCGGCCCTCCGGATCAGTCAGAGAGAACGCCGATCAGAATGCATTCCCCTGCGAAACGGAGTCGGCGGCGGCAACGGCCGCTGCTGGAGACGGGGAAGCGTCTGACGGGCTCCACAGACGTTTGCCGAGTCACGCCGACCGTCCCGAGTCTGGGAGTTCCAATTATCACTTGTGGAACATCTCTGTCGAATCGTCTGAGGTGCTGATTCCTCGACGCTGCCCTCCGTGTCCACGAGCGGAGAGGACCCGAGGAGCTGGCTCTCTGAGCGCTCGGATTCCTCTCAATATTCCCCAACACGCTCGTCGACTCTGGTTCATAGGCGATATCGCGATACGGAATGCCGTCGATTGGAACCTACGGTCAATGAAGTTTTCGAGTCACGGGGAGCCTGCAGGGAACAAGACGATTTCCCGAAAGACGATTCCGTTGAGGAGAACTCCGCTGTTTGTCGTTATCCCGGCGTCCACAATCATTCAGGATACTTCCTCCGGGGAAGCCGTTTTGCGCGCCCTGGTCCGATCGCGACGGTCGCCACATCTGATTTCTCGGTCCGGGCTGGTCTTCGTTTGGTCGCCGGGTCACGCGGCTTCGCCCGATTTATGCGGTCTCCGCTCTCGGTATAGTCCGTGATGCTTCTCAGAAGATGTATCCCTCTGATCAAGTGCCGTCATGCTCTGCGCGTTTTCTTCTTTGCGTCAATGATTGAACTGGTTTCGAGAAACCGATAGATAGAGTCGACGGACTCTTTATGCTTCCTGTGGGAAATCGGAAGGCTTCCCTCGATCGATGTCCTTCCGATACGAATGTTCTCAGGATTCATTGGCCCCCGTCAGAGAGAAGTTTATTTTCCGAGTTCAAAAACTTGGATTGAGATACGTGCGATGCAGTTGCAAAACCATTGGATGAATTCGCGAGCATAAGAAACGCGTCGCTCTCGCTGAAGAGTGAGGTCCTCCGGGGAAGGGCAGAGATGGAACTCTCGTCAGAACACATCCCCGCAAGTCTCGCGGACACTCCCCGGGGAGAAGCGGACGAGACAGGGAGGACGTAAACGTATTCAGGCGGCAAAAACTCAATAAATATTGAATGTGAGGAAGGATGATGCGTCCGGAACTCTCACTTTCCCAAATAATCTCTGTCCCGTAGGGCAGTCGCTACGGCGAGATCCGGGAAGTGGTTTTCTCGCTCGAGTAGAGAGAGCGGGTCTCACTAGAGGAATTTCTTGCGGAAGTTTCCCTCCGGGTCCTTCGATGTCACCCTTGATGTGGAGCTCCCCTCGTGATGCCTCTCGGAGGGGCAACGGACATTCATGCGACCATGTGCTCTTTCAACGATAGGAACGATTCCCGATCCACGGATCCCGATCGATATCCTTCGATTCCGATTCTACCGGTTGTGACGCACCATAAGCTTAATTCTAAAGTTTTCCAGGAGCGTTCGTTTCCGGTCGAAGAAGTTTACATGAAGAATTTAGATGTTCACATCTGTGAGAGATGTAGGGCTTCTGTTCTCCGATGTTTACTGCTTCGCGCATTTATGGTCGGTCCAGCCTGCTCGGCGGCTCCGGGAGAATACCCACTCGAGAGGAGCACCCTCTGAGAGTGTATTTGTATATGAATACCCCGATTGACTCACCGCTTCCCTGATGCCATTTGAAGGCCGCTGAACTACCACTGTGGTCGCCGCCGTCGCATCGTCGTCGCTGACGAGCGAACAGATATGTGAGTTGGTTCAAACAGCCGGACAAATAGTCTTGCGAAGAGAGCTTTGCTCACGTGCTATTTCGAGATCAGGCACTCGAAATCGAAGGAGGGGGCGCCATCGAGGAGGCGGTTTTCAGGAAAAATCCTCGAAGCACTGGGAGAGATCGGGGGAGAGATCAGAGTGGAACGAGATCCAAGAAGACTCATTCTGCTTCGGAAGTTTCGCGGACCCATAGTGTTTAAGGATCCCCTCAGAATCTCCGAGCGAATCGCTTTGGAATAACTCCGGAAAGCTTACCCCCACGGGCTGCGACTCCCTCGAATCATTTACATAATCGTTATGGATCGTGCGGGATTTCGATTGTGGCCTTGAATCTCGGAGTAATAAGGAGGAAATCTGCCGGATTCTTGCTGAAGTTCGATGAGATATAAAGTTCCTTATCGGCCCCTTCGTTTAGCTCGTGAATTGCGGGAACAAGTTCGTTCGCCTCGAGGACTACAGTAATTTAATACAAATATGAGACTAAGTAAGCAGAGGGAATTAGGCGATTTCATAATCCACATGGAGTATCTGTGGAGGTGAGCTCAGATTATTCTGCGAGCCCAGGTTCCGCAAGCTGCGTTGGAAGTCTGAGAGCTTCCGTCTGCTCTGAATGCGGAGCCCCAGGATGCTCCCTTGAGGACCGCCGGGAGACTGTCGCATAGGGTGGACGGGCCCGCCTCGTGACGCTGCCGGATTCTCGGCCTTATACACTGATGGGGAGATAGTCTCCGGTCATAAGCCCGCGGAAGGTTCTCGAGAATTCTTGATTAGCACACTGGCTCGGGTGCCTGTCTGAATTCTGGTACAAAATACCAACATCGACATACATGTGTTACATACTTCAAAGGACCCACAGGAGTCGCAGAGGGGACGGCGTATCCATCGGAAATTTTCGATCCCAGGGTCGGTTTTACATCATTCGGTCTAGTGGCTGGTCCGAGATGCGGGAGGTTTCCCGCATTTTCGAGCCGGCCAAACTTCCGAGAGCGTTCGCTGCTACGTCAGCAATGTTCCAAATGCACAGGTTCGCGTGCGTGCGAATATTTGACCAACTTTCTACTAATGAGACTCCTGCTTGAAGGTCTCCGGTTGTCCTTAGGCTGATTCGGGACATCTCGGGTGAGCCGGAAACGTGCTCCAGGATGCTCGGTGAGCTCCCTGAGTGTATGAGTTTGCGGTCGCACGAGACTGTCGGTGACCAATCAATATCAAAGACCTGCCGGGCTTGATGGGAACTAGATGCTCATCGATGTAATCCGGTGAGATCCGGAAATTCACGATTCGCGTCGTGGAGTTTCCTTCCGGACTTCCGGGGCACCGGAAGTATAAGCACATTATGAATATGGAGGTGAAGCAGTACTGTAATTAAAAGGAAACGTTCACAGGGCGGTCGGCATTTCTTTTCCGTGGACTTCGAAAGTGCGACGTCATCAGGATGATGCGAGAGTTCGAAAGTTTTCGGAGAGCTTCCGCAAAAATCCCGCGAGGCCGAGCATAAATTGAATGAGCCGCCTCGAGCCGGGCTTCAGACTCGTGAGGATGGATCTCCTCTGGAAGAATCTTCCCGAAGTTTTTTCCAAAGAAGTCTCCTCAGGAATGGGAGCTGAGGAATTCTCCTGGGCGATCTCCTGAGCCGGCAATATGCTTCCACGGAGACGCATCTCCTACTGGCACAGGTTCGCAGACGGTCTCGAGCGCAGACGTAGTTCACTGATGTTCAGAAAACAGAATAAAATGATCGTGGACAAATATTGGTAATTCGACTAAGTCGAGGTATGGGTTTCATTAGTATTTTTAGAGCTCGCCAATCGCTCAGACCGGAGGCACTTTAGGCCGACCGTGGCTGACATTCCGGGGGTGTGCCTCGTTCAGTCGACACGAAATTCCCCGCGCAATTACATACGCAGCGGCTATTAATAATTCCGAGACAGTAAACTCTGCAAATGAGCAGCACGTGCGTTACTGCCCGACTCCCCTCCTGGCTCCTTTCGGCCGGTTTCCCGCGTGCTTAATCCCACGCAAGATTAAACATCCTGCGAATCATGCTAGCGCTGCGGGTACAGGAAATAGATCTCGAATGAAAGTCATTTTCACGATTCACGAGGTACTGGGAATGGTCGAAGTTCCCTCCGGGTGCCGGGTTTCGAGTACGAGAAATCGCTGCCGATCTCGGGGGGGGGGGGGAGGGGAGTCACGTCAAAAATTGCATTCTCCCCGGCACGAAAGCGAGCGATCCCCGTGATCGGGTATCTTGAGCTCGATGCTGTAGAAGCTCACGACTCGAACCTGGGCCTCTCGATTCAAAATTTGACTCCAGCTCGAGATACAGCAAGAACATATCAGTCCATCGACGGAATTTTATGGGACCTCAGAATCGATTTACTTGAGATCCCAAATTAGTATCAAGCGTCAAGCATGGTTCAGGGTCTTATCGGTGAAAGAATCTAAGCAGAAAGATACTCACGCCCCCATCGGTTTCGCGGCCGAAAGTGCTAGCGTGCCACTGTGTGCCCCTGATGCTGCGTGGTTCTTCTTGTGTCGCCGCCACTGCCGCTATCTCCGTTGACGTTTTCGCTGACGTTGCCAAGAACCGGGATTATATAAGCAGTGCAATTGTTTGACTCCAAGTCGTAGCACGCTCCGTTGACGAACAGGCAAGGCAAGAGTGAATCATCATCGGTCGGCTCCATTCTTCGATAGAGTCGAAATCTGACATTATGTCATCCGCTGTCAATCCGTGCGAAAGAAATTACAAACCTCACCCAGGCAGCTAGCCAGTGAGTCAGTCAGTCAGCCGGCAAAGTTCTTTCTGTTCCGAGCGAAAATGGAACACTTCGCAAACAAACTTGCTTGCGTCGCAACCGGCATTGCGTAGGTCGCTGTGTTTTGATTTGCAAATCTCGACCACCCACTGCCGACTTATTCGAAATGATCACAATCCAAGGGAAAAATATCAAGGGGAAGAATCCCTCTCGGGACAGACTCCCCGTATGTCCTCCCTCGAACTGAGATGTTGCGAGCAACTCCGCCAATTGGAAGCTGTGACTCAGAATAGGACTGATCGAGGATCAGCGCGCCATTTCCCGGATCCCACGGGCAGGAACATCGAATCCCTATAAATCGCTATTATTATTGATTTTCCCTTGGAAGCAGGGGCGGATCCAGTTTTTTTTCTTGGGGGCGGGGGGCAAGTCATATTTTCAGGGGGGAAAGAGCCGAAGAGGATGACGCGCCACCTCGCGGCCAATGCTTTTGTGTAGGGATCGAAGATTCTTGGGGGGGGGGGGCATGGCCCCCTGCGCCCCCCCTGGATCCGCCACTGCTTGGAAGCGACCGAAACGAGTTCCCTGAGCGCCCCGGGACGGCTGAAACGATCGAGAGGGATGAAGAAGACGTAAACTTTGTTAAACGCAAAGTTAGACGGGGGAGCGGGGTTGTATTCACACCAATAAAAAATATACAGCCGACCGTTGTGATATAGATATACACGAGTTTACACGAAGGGCCACAACGCGACGCCGGATCGTTCCACTTGAAGCGATCAGGTCTCTTCCGGACGAATTCCAAAGTCTACAAGAGTTTCCCTGAAGCCCAATATCAGTTTAGCCTCCTGAATTGCTGGGGCAGGGTGTCGAAACCCTTATGCCTTGAAACCGTGGAATCCATGATGGCCGTGGAAGTCGTGATGGTGGTGCTTCTTGATGTAGACAGGTACCGGGACCTCAACGGGTTTCTTCACGATGATTTCTCTGAACACTGGGACCTTGACAGGAACGGTGACTGGCTGTGGCACTGGGATAACTTTGTGAACTGGTACCGGCACGTATTTGGGCACCTTGACGTGCACCGGGACATGCTTCAAAACAGGCACAGGCACGTGTTTGTACACCGGATAAGGCGCATCTTTGTACACTGGGACATGAACCGGAACGGGAACATGGTGCGGTACGGGGTAGGGCTTGTGCACGGGATAAACCTTCGGCACGTGAACGATTTTCGGTATCTTCTTCACCACCGTGTAGGGTTTGGGCACAGGGACTGGATGCGGAACATGCACCGTGTGCGGCACAGGTATGATCTTGTGCACTGGGTAGGGTTTGGGCACGGGAACCGGGTGCGGAACCGGTACTACCTTGTTCACGACCTTGACAATTTCATGATGGTGGTGGTGGTGTCCTCCGTGCCACCCTCCGAGAAAATCGGTGGCCTGAGCGAGCGTCGCGACCGCTAAACTGAGGAGCGCACAGTGTAAAGCACGCATGTCGATAATTGTGCTGCTTATGCGGTAAGTCAGACATTACTCTTGATGCCCCTACGATTTAAAGGGGTTGGCCCCCTCACCCTGCGGAAGGGAGAGTCGGTGTCTCGGCAACTCTCCTCGAGGCAGAATGACCTTCAGTCATCCGACCGACTAAGCGGCCGACCACCCGCCCGCCCGTTGGCTGAGTAGCGGTCCCTAGGCAGCAAGCGCTCACTCAACTACTGACGCCAGCGGTCGCGTTGGCCCCACCACTTCCTGGGGCAGTGCCGTTCGTCAACTCGCCACTCAAACAGCCACTAGGCCAGAAATAGACGGACAAACGGACTTACGGACGAATCGACTGCTCGTCCTTCCATTCGCTCATGAAATCCTCATTCGAATTGTGCATTTTCGGCGGAATTCGTTCCATTTCGGCTGCGGTTCTGCACGGAATCGCGGCTAGACCTCGAGAATCTCAGAAAATTCTCCGAAAATGGATCTCCGGTTACTACCTCATTGCCAGAAATCAGCGATTACGAATGACACGCACCGTAAGACCAGCCCCTCGATTCTCAGTCCGGAAGATCACTTATTGTCGGTTCGCGTTTTTCCCTCCTAATCACCGATACTCAGCATACGTCAAGATGTTTGCTTACTTCATCGGCACCGCACGCGATCCGGAGCTGTGCTCCGAGGCTTGAAGTTTTCTCCGCATATTTAAATAGCTATCGAAACGTAACGAAACAAAAAGATCTTATGCCGTACGGTAGGATTGTTCGGGGGTCTCTTACGCCGTATCAGTGACTTCTGGGACGTCTACACGAACCCCTTGCTCGAGACAATTTTCCGGGGATTAGCCAGCGGGGAGTTATGTCTTTCATTATGATTTCGAGCGGACTATCGAGCCCGGCTCCCTACTTTACGGAATTTCCATTAGGTTAAAGATCCGCACAATGACTGTGCCCTCTCCTGGGAATAGATCGAGGGAAACTGCCCTTCATCATGTCAGCTGGCGGCATTCGGTCGTTCCGGAATCCCCCGACCTCGTCTTGGGTCTGATTTGACGCAGGAATCTCTGAGTGGCCGGAACATCCGAAATCCGGGACTGAGACGCGCTGCTCTAGGTCAACCGATAACCGAAATCTGTTTTACGCTCTAACGATTGGAGGCCCCACATGATATTCATTGGAGCGGTCCCCCCTCAGGAGATGTCTTCCGGCAGGACTGCTCGCTGGAACGGTAGTTCCCATGATTCCGAGAGAAACGTATCCGAGAGAGACGAGTCCGACAGGTGAGACGTCCCCGCTCTCGACTCGAGGCTAGCAGATGTCGACCCGTAGAGCGGTGCTCTGTTCAATAAACGCGTGGAACGGAGCATCTGTCTCGTTCTCTGCAAATCACGGAAGCACTCACGGGGAGGAGAAATAAAGAGGGAACGCCATGAGCCCACCGAGAGGTGCGGGGAGTATCCGAGAATCGCTCTGGTCGAGTTGCGAGACTAAATGTCGAGTGCGCTTCCCTCCCAATCCTCCTAGTGATCACTTGTCAAGTCCTTCGTTCGACCGATTGAGACACGACATGGCGATGGTAAAGATTGAGGATTCATCGCTATCTGAGGAGTGCTACTCACCGAACCGCTAATCAATTCGGAACGGTCGCCAGCCTGCTGCAATGCGCTATGAGTTCGCGACTCAGCTCCGGATATGGAAGCAAGTATCTCGAGCGATATTTCTCGGGATGCGATGAGAATTCCGCAGCGAGAGTAGCAAATGCGTGAATCATGCATGAGAATTATCCTCTACGCCGTCGACTAGATTCCACGGCGCGGCCCCGGCTTGAGAGCCATGTGTGACGCTCGAGAATCCAAACGAGTTTGACCTATCATGCTCCGATATCTAGACTATGGCTATTCATTATTCATTGGCAGCAGCCAGCACGGACCGACGAGAACGGATGTTCGGGTGCTCGAGCGCCAGACTCCTGGGAAGCTGCCCCCGGGAATGAAAAATTGAAAGAATTGTGCCACCCGAGCCCCAGCTGCTTGTTTCCATCTGACGCTCACTGTCGCACATATGCAACGTGACCAGAGTACGAATGCGTGATGGGGGAGGATCGGTGCTCGAACCCGAGCTCTATACGATTGAAGC
This sequence comes from Galendromus occidentalis, assembly GCF_000255335.2. Taxonomy (NCBI): domain Eukaryota; kingdom Metazoa; phylum Arthropoda; class Arachnida; order Mesostigmata; family Phytoseiidae; genus Galendromus; species Galendromus occidentalis. The sequence goes on from NW_003805502.1 coordinate 361,012, forward strand.
GTTGAGATGACCAACGAGTTCGATTAGATTTTTTTGAAATCATTTCCTTCGCCCTCGAGAACGATTATCGTCTTGGATGAGGTCGGAGTCGGAGCGCGATCTGTCAGCTAGTATGGCAGGAAGCCGAACCAGTTTGTCTTCTACATCATCAGATCTAATATTCATGACATGCTGAATCTTCGATCGCCCAAAGCGTATTTCCGCCCGGAGTCCGCTCTTCGGCCATGAACAGCATACGGAGGTCGTGTATCCCTCAGCCTAGTCGTGTGATTCAGGCGTAATGCCCTGCGGCTCCAATCAGAAAAATATCGTTGGTAGAGAATGCCTCTGTCTGCTTCATATTATTTCTCTCATATTTCACCAGATAATTATCGCCGAAACGGAAATGGCTCTTTGCTCTCGCTAAATCTGCGGGTGCGTCGAAGCGTGTGATTTTGACTACAAGGGGTCTCGTATTTCCCATCGCATTTTTTTCTATGCGTCTTTGGCACTTATTCACTCCTGTCGATCAAAAAATTCCACCTATTGCGAATTGATCTGGGTTTTCGTATCGGTGGTTCGGCATCAGATTCTGTCTCGATTCCTACGAGGTATGGAATATTGTAAAATATTCCTGTACTCGAGGAGAAGCGGGTCGTGAGGATTCATTGGCTGAGACTTCGATTATATGGAATGTTTCGTGAACAATGGAGAGGTGCTTTAGTAGGAGAATCAATAGTCCGATGAAAGTGCTTCCTCTCGAGAGTCGCCGACTGCGTACCGATTCACTAACAATGTTCGTGCTGATTCTCCAGGTGACGACGGTGGGTGCTGGTAGGCCGGCAGCCGGTCGCTCCCCACATCCATCCGTCCTTCCTCCTCCCGCTGCTCCCGGCGTCGGTGCGCGACGCCCCGTCGCCCCCGCGGCGATGAAGTTCTGGTCCCAGCTTCGGTTGCTCCTATGGAAAAATTGTTTAAGTCACTCGCGGCAGAAGCTGCGAGTCGTCATAGAGATCATCTGGCCCTTATTACTGTTCCTGATACTGATGTGGGTGCGGACCCGCGGTCTCAAGCTCTATATTCACGAATGTAAGTTATATACGACCTCGCTTGGCGCATATGCGTCGTAACTCGGGGTTTCCTCCTTTCCATATCCCATTCTCCTCATGAGAGCCTGACTCCGAACTCTGTCATCGCTTAATCTCCCTCACCGGGAAACGCACCTGAACCTCACCTCCCTTCTGCTCCACCTAGTCCTGTTCAGCGCAAAAGACCAATCGATATAAAAAAATATATTACAACGGAGATGAGAACCAGCATGGGCATCTTCTTTTCCTAACACGCTGTGTGTTTGCCCACATTGATTTGCTTTGCGCCCATCTCTTCAGCTTGGTGCTTGCATCGAGTCGTAGAGGTGTTGACTGTGCTGATCGATAACGCTCGTCGTCACTCGAGGAATCATTCTCGCGGCGGCTCGAAGCAACTCCCAAGATGAGATGACTTACGGAGAGTGATCAACACCAACAATAAATCCACGCTGCCGCATTCGCATGCCCGTATCGCTGGCTCATGTTGGCTGTCGACTTTATAGGATTCGGCTCGCCCATCGAGCTTGTCTCCTCCTGCTCTGACTCTGAAACTGGATATCTCATGCCTTTCGAGTGACTTCTGCGAATCGTATCTGGGGGGACAGGAGCTGAGATTCACATTCAAGCCTCGAAAATCGCTTTGTTCCAGGTCATTTCGATCAGAAAGCGATGCCCTCAGCAGGATTGATCCCGTTCGTTCAGAGCACGGTATGTACTCTGAACAACACGTGTCATGACAAAATGGCATCGGACAACCGATATACTTTCGAATACAACACCTCTCTGTGAGTATACCCGTGACTTATAGTTAGGGGGAAGATCTGTAGGAGAGGTCTCATTCAGTGACGCCTGGGCCCGCAAAGGGACGGGGTTAGTATAATACTTCTCCCATTTGTCGCTTGGAACCGTCGTAGATTCTAGATAATGTCAGCCATGCCTTCTGTACTTGTCGGAAGCCCTCGAAGTGGGGATCCCGATCATGATCGATGGTCTGGTCTGACCGTCACATGTCAGAGCGTTTTGGAAAAGGACCAGAGACACCTCGACCTTACTCCTGTTCTCCTTTGATTTCGCAGACTTCTACAATTAATGGGTGATGTCGACAACATAGTCCGGGAGAAACTCCACGGAGAGACTCTTAACTCAATCCGGAAGCTATCCTTCGACCTCCAGGAGCTTTCGGCTTTTGTTAAAAAAGTCACTAATCCACAAATACCCTTGAAAGGTATGGGGAAACCTGCATGGAGTCAATCGTCCCGATTTCAGCGCTCGTTCGGCATAATTTCGGAATTCCTAGCGTTTCCCCAGCTTTCCGACGTGCACTGTTTACACGTCATTTGAGGCTATAATATTTTTTGCCTTTCTCACGTTCCCAGGGAAGATATGGGTGAAAAATATTCTCCGAGTGAAGTCTGCAGAGGAATTCGTCGAAACGTTCAAAGAGGTGAACGTAACGATACCCGATTCCGTAGCAGAAAGATTCTATGATGTTTCTCTGAGCGTCAGCGGATTGCAGCAGGTGAGTGAAGTTACAACGCTCAGCGCCTTGGTCTCTCTATTTGCGATAGAACCGACTAACGCAGCAACAGGCGATACATGTCGAACGAAAATACCTCCGAGTGATCCCACGTCATAAGTAATCGATGCGTCCCCAAAGTGGAACCTACAGTGTGCAGTGTCGCGCAGACACTCATGTGGATAGGCCAAAGCTACATTCGTGGTCAAGTCTTGTGAATTCATAACTAGCGTCGGTGGTTCAGTGGTAGAATACTCGCCTGCCACGCGGGTGGCCCGGGTTCGATTCCCGGCCGACGCAGAATTTTGTTTTTCCGCTGAGAAAATCTCATTTATTGTTGTCGCAGATTTTCGATCGAGGTCGGCAAGACATCTACTCGCATCTGTGCAGCTCTGACGCTCTCCAGAAGCTGCTAGACATCATGGATAACAACGCCGACTCCTTGCCACAGCAATTATGCAATTTGACTGAGCCCGAGGCAATTTTGTTCACCTCGAACGTAGTTCGCAATTTCGACTGGAACGCTACCCTCACCGAGATAGCTGGGGTAACGGAGAAGAGCGGTTACGACATCGGTCAGGAGGATTGGCGGAAAGCGTTGTCCACGGCGCAGCAGGTCCGAAAGGAAGTGTCCGATCTCAGTAGTCTGCGGGAAATGCTCAACAGTCTCTCCAGGAAGGTCAGCATAGAACGGAACCTGTAACTGGAATTAGCTGTCAGCTGTCAGGAGTTCGGACTGAAAGCCCGTCACCGTGATAATTTTTCCCCTCTGCTATTCCCTTCAGGTTTCTGAATTGAATCGACTGATGGACCTGAGTGACGCGAACTCGACGATTCGTTTCGTTCAAGCTGTAGTTTGTGGCCGAAATTCGACGACTCTTCTAGACACCGAGCATGGACCCGCTCAGCGGATTGAAGAGTTCAGAGAGCAGATCAATTCAAACTTGCAGCAAAGCTCTCAGAATTCCGACAAGAAAAACGACGACAAATACGTCTACGACAACGCTACTTGTGAGTGTTCCGACTCTCTTTCGACATAGGCTCTTCCTGTAAATTTTGAATCGCGATTCCGCAGCCCAAATGAGAAAATCTCGAGCTCCGACTCGGAATTATTCTTCGGCGCCGGCGGCTCACGACCCCCCATAAGAACCTTCGCGGTCGATTCCAGCGCAACGATGTAATGCCATCTTCAAAACGCTCGAAGAAAATCAGATCACCTTATTCCTGTGGAAACAGCTGAAACCCTACGTTCGGGGCAAGATTCTCTACTCCCCGAGGAACGTGGCAACTTTCAAGATAATCGAACGCGTGAATAAAACATTCGAACCCCTGCTGGCCATCCGAGATTTGGCGCACACTTGGTCCACCACTGTTCAGCCAAAAATACAGGATTGGATGAAGAACCACTCTGAAGCAGTAGATCAAATAAAGGTTCGCTTCCGCCTCATTCGATGTGAATCCTTAATTTCTGATCTGTGCCCTCTCCTCCCTGTTCGATATGCATGTTTCCAAGACGGGCCTCGTCTGAATCGGCTCCGGTTTCTCTGGCAGAGCAGTCGCAGCGATCCTTGGCCTGCAGGAAAATCTGGAATTGCGATCAGAATCTTGAACACGTCTCGAATTTCCTTCCAGAAACTCTCGACGACGGGAAGTCTGAATTTTTTGATGATGATGGAGGAGCACGTGAACAATGCTAGTAGAACCACAGGAGACAATGTGAATTCGACTGGCGTGACGGAGACCTTAGGATGGCTCGCTAATGTTCCTGAGTACATTCAAGGAGCGAACAGAATCGCTCATGAGATCGAAAACGCACTGAACGTGAGTAGAACGCTTGATGAAGTTCGATGAACCTCAAACTAGTCGACAGACAGGAAGCCCCTCCGAGATGCATCAGCCGGTCCTGGAGAACACGAGTTCTCCTCGTTTGCACGACACTCGGATTCGGCGGTAACCTTCCAGAAGTCATGAACCGTCGGACTCCCTGGGGTTGCTCCGTACCGTTCAGCTGGACGATGGGCTTGTTTGTCAACGCTCCCAATCTTCTCGGACGAAGCGGACAGCGGATACGGCGAAGACGATAATTCGAATCGGGGGATGGACCGTCAGAGGAATCAAATGATTCGATGCTTCCCGCCTTCTCAGGGATGAACTTCTCCATTCCAGTGTGTCGAGATGAATCGGTTCGAGGGCTACGATCGGGAAGAAGACTTGATGAGAAACGGTTTGAAGCTCATGGCTGAGAACAAGCTGTGGGCAGCGTTGGTCTTTACGAACACCGGCGGTCCAAACAGCACGAAAATCCCGAAGTTTATTCGGTACAAAATCCGGATGGACGCACGGAAGGTCGATTCAACCAAGAGGATCGAGGACAGGTGGGTCAGCTTTTGGGAGATTTGCGATCTCATTTTGAAATATGTGTTCATTCAGCGCTCCACAGCGATGAATTTTACGTTCCCGTCCAATGCGCCCAGTACATCCCCATGAGGGATAACCGACTACGCATATCGTATCTATTCGAGAGACCAAGCATTTCCGAACCAAGGGTTCGGCTCTTTGCGACACGCGCCAGAGTTCCTCGCATTGAGAATTCATCACACCAGATACTCTCTCGGACAAGAGTGTTCGCGGGGACTTTATCTCGAGAGGTTCATCTATTCTGCGCGAGCTCGCGTGGCATTTCAAGCCTGACCGCTTACCATACTCGCCTGTCATGCTGCCCGAAGGCGAGTATGCCGGACAAGCAGGACGGCGGAAGGGGGAAGGGGGGCAGGCGTGCCGCTGTCGGGCTGACCGACCGCCATTCGGATTTCTTCTCCGTGAGCTATCGTCGACGTATCCGCACGAGGTCGAGAACTTGTCGGGGCATCCTCAGCCAAGTCGCAGACGCCGCTGCGCTGGCGACCCCCACCTCTGGCGCAATACATTCGATCACGCCAGCCTCTCCAGCTGTTCTCCTCCGTCATCGACGTTGTTACTGAGTGAGCTGACCTATTCTTAGCAGCACGAACGCTCGAGGAGTCCTCGAGATTCCTCTATGCGAGGTCCCCCGGCTGGACTGCCGAACCCAGCCCGAATCCTGTGTCGGACGGGTGGAAAGTTCCCACATCATTGACGCCGCCGCCGCGCCCTCCTCGAGGTTCTTCGCTCACCGACCAGAAGAAATAAAAAATTCATCGGCTGCGAAACACCGATGATGGGCAATGAGAATCAGCCAGATTCCTAGAAAGCAGTTCCACTGGGTTTCAAGGCTCATTCCTTGCGGCAGCAGGAAGTGTAGGCACGGAAGGTCCGAGATATCGCTCGTCGACTGCGCATGGCTCCACCGGAACGCGGAGCTCCCCGTAGGTAATCTCGGAACGAGTCTGAAGGATTCAGACGCGAGCATGCCAGGTGCGCTGGCGATATCGCTGCCCGCGAGAGATTCCAGGACTGGGTCGGTAGAAGTTGGGTGATCGCAGCCTCGCGGCCTGGAATCTGGAAAAGACGCTCGGTTATAGAATCATTGGTGGGTCCCTCGTCATAAGGGCTCCTCTCATCTCGGTCATCATGATGGTCGTCGTCAACGCCACCATTGCGCGCCGGCTGCGGGCCGTGATGGCGTGACTCAGAGCATGAATGTTTTATTCATCATCATTCGAAGGACTGTTGCTGAGAAGTGCTACGCAAGTCCGGGGAAACGTCAAAGGACGTCTCCGTGTCCCCAGCGAGCCGGAGGATCCACCCTCACCCGTTTTTTGATCGATTAGCGTCATCTCGGGTTGATATCTCGAGGCAGCATATTTAGGGACTTATGCTCCTCAAGGGCTTCGATTTCGAACGGATTCAACGAGAGGAGGGAGGCTGCACGCCGAACGATGATACGGAGTCACGGTGACTGACAGCGCAGTGTCGGTCACCGGCTTGCCAACGGATGCGAACAGTTTGGAGATCACGGCCGAAATAGCTCAGTTGGGAGAGCGTTAGACTGAAGATCTAAAGGTCCCTGGTTCGATCCCGGGTTTCGGCAAAATCTTTTGTTTTCATGAGATGCACACATACGAGATGGATGTTTGTACATATATTCATCACTCATTACAGTTCCGTATTATTGCGTGAAGTGCGTTTGAAGTCAGAACCCAGAGTTGGTCCGCGATCGATTCGCCGATCAATCGAGCGAATCGATTCTGATTTCTGTTTGCGTCTAACTCACGCGATAACGCGGAACATTGCAAAGACAGTCTCTTTGAAAGCCGTGCGGACGGGGCCAGTCGACCGAGAGACACTTCTCTAGTGTTTATCGAAAATAATGATCGACATTTTTTTCTCCGAATCGCGCCATGCTCCATAGAATTCAAAGAACGATAAATTCTTGTTGGCGCCAGAGCGCAGAAGATACCTTTCTCAATCTCAGTCAGGCCATGTGTCATCTAAGTCAGGCGCGGATCCAGGGAGCCTCCAAGGGGTGGAAACAGGAGGAGGAAGCGGTCAAGGCATCGAGGGAGGGGCGTATCGATTCCCGGGGTCGTGGATCCGCCACTGCTCCGAATTAGCATTATCCACCAAAAACTATTCCGACGCCGGGAATTGAACCCGGGCCGCCTGGGTGAAAACCAGGAATCCTAGCCACTAGACCACGCCGGATCTTTTAAACTGCACTATGAGTGTATGGCTCGTGGTCAATTACAGAGTTTATCACCCGGGACCTCGCCGTCGGCCTGCGATCGACCTCAAGTACATAACCTTCGGATTCGCCTACCTCCAAGACCTGGTCGAACAAGCGATAATCTCGTTGCACACCGGGTGGACGAACAACACCGGTGTGTATCTGCAACAGTTCCCGTATCCATGCTACATCTTCGATCAGTGAGTTTAATGTACCGGTTTGATAGAAACGATTTTCTGCCCAATCGTATCAATATTATTTTCTCGAATCATCACTTCATGAATCCGTCGTCAGAGGATTTCGGGATGATCGATATTATGTGTCGTCTGAGAAGCGTTAAAAGTCATACTGTCTACGCTCAGGTTCATCGTCACGATCGCGGAGTCGTTCCCCATGTTCATGGTCCTGTCATGGGTGTATTCGTTCTCCATGATCATTAAAACTATTGTCCGTGAAAAAGAGTTGCGACTCAAGGAAGCCATGAAAGTGATGGGCCTCAATAACTCTGTCCTTTGGACCGCATGGTTCATCAACTCCTTCCTGTTCATGTTCCTCTCGAGTGTCTTGTTGACGCTCATTTTGAAGGTGAGATTGCCGAGAAGTCCTCCATATCGTCCGGAATTTCGGGAATATCCCGTCTGATCGAATCCCGTCTCGCTCCGCCGCGCCGTATCTATCTCGACGGAAAGCAGAGACTTCTGTCGTTCTACTTCGAGATTTCGATACCTCGACTCAGACCGCACGGATGAAAAATCCGAATTATAAAGCGGTATCATTCTGATCGATCTTTCAGTTTGGAAAAATTCTTGAACACTCGGATCCAACGATAATCCTCTTGTTCCTGATGTGCTTCGCCTGCGCTACGATCACAAAGGCGTTCATGGTGACGACGTGGTTCTCGCGAGCGAATATCGCCGCCTGTGCGGGGGGCATCGTATTTTTCACCCTTTACTTGCCCTATCCGTTCGTGAAATTGTGGACTCATCGCTTCAATATACACGCCAAAGGCGCAGTGTCATTGATATCAAACGTCGCGTTCGGTCTCGGTAAGTAGATTTCGCCAAGCCGACAAGGGAAGAGAATGAAATTCCCGCAACTCCGCCCCCGGCAGACACATTCCCGCAGATCCCTCACATTGCCAGAGGAAAAAATGGAATCGCACGTGTTCGTCGGATCGAGACCACGATGCGTCTCGCTCTATATCTTACATTGAAGTCCTTCGCTACGAACTCCATCTTCTCTCCAGGTTGTTCCTATTTGGCGCATTTTGAAGAAGAAGGCACCGGCGTTCAATGGCACAACATTGCCCAGAGCACAATGCCTCCGGACAAATTCAGCATCGCTCACGTGATGGGAATGTTGCTACTCGACTCGATTCTGTACTTTTTGCTGGCGTGCTACACAGAAGCCGTTTTCCCAGGTGAGAGCCCCGAGTGCAATACAAACGAATCTCCGAGAATCCACGACCACGAGAATCGTCTCCCCATTTCGCCAATGCTCTTTTCCTCTACCGAGACATGGGGGCGGAATTGAAGAAAAACGCTGAGGGAGGCGAGAGATGAAATTTGGTTTCCCCGCAGGACAATATGGAGTGCCGAAACCGTGGTATTTCTTCGTCACGAAGGCCTATTGGACCGGAAGACCTGCAATCAAAACAGAATCCGAAGATTCAGTATCTTCGAATGGGACCCAGGCAGGCGCTGATTTCGAAGACGAACCTAATGATCTGACCCTGGGGGTTTCGATCCGACACCTAACAAAGGTTTACAGCGGATGCAAGAAAGCAGCTGTCAACAATCTTAGTTTGAATTTCTACGAAAACCAGATCACGTCATTCCTCGGTCACAACGGCGCCGGAAAGACGACTACGATGTGAGTTCGCAACCCCGTCCCACCGATTTCTTGTTTTCGCCTGACGAGTGACCGGATTGTTTTAGCAAAGCTGGATTCCCCGGGCAACTTCTGAGCGAATCCGACTGTGCTGAACCTCGATGTCTGCCACTCGCTCTCGACCAAATAGAAACGTTTCCCTGCAAGGCTTCCGAGACATTTTGATACGAGCCATGCAGATAGCTGAAGCCATTCGGGTTGCGGAGCGGAACCTTTCTCCGCATCGTGGGCCGTCCGAGATGATTCCCCGCTCGCTGCAGGCTGCCCATATCCTGTTCTATGTTCTTCGGATTCGGCCCACGAGAGTAGATGCAACAACAAACCAACCCATTCCGCAGCTGGACGTATCCACTGAGTGAGTTCAATTTCCTCTACGGAGAAATTCGCTTGTTTTCAGATCAATATTGACCGGGCTATATCCACCGACATCCGGTACAGCGAAAATATACAATGACGACATCCGAAACAACATGGACTCGATACGACACTCCTTGGGAGTGTGTCCTCAACACAACGTACTGTTCGACGAGTGAGTGACCCGATCTTTAATTCCTGGCAATTCGAGTATCCTTTCGGATCTGTGTGATGGCGCGGTGCGTCGAACGGAAGCCGCCACGGGAATCCCCTTCTTGCCAAGGTTTTTTTTGCTCCTAGGGGAGAGCCTCCGACAAATGGGTCAACATTTTTGCGGCTGCTCGTTGCCCTGCTCGTTGCCATGCTCGTTTTTTGTGGCATCAAGCTCGCCCTTTGCTCGACAGCATTCGTTGCTCGCTGCACGTTGCCCTTTTGAGAAAAGAACGCGAGCCAAAGGTGTTGAGTGGAACCCGTCTTTGTTCGAGGGTGGAGCTCGCACCGACCCGACGCAGTACCGAATGTTCGACCAGGAGACCGTCGTTCTCTTTTTACTCTCCGAAAGAGGGAATGATCACTTTCGGTCGTACTAATCTGGTCTGCAATTTTCCGACCTTTTCTAAAAATGGACCTGAAATCGTCTCGTACTCCAGACTATATTTAGCCCTACCGCACGTGTTTCGATCGCTCTTCGGGGCCGAATTCAACGACATCAAAATTTGTCTTGGATGAGGATGCGAGTTTACGTCGAGGAAGCCCGAAATCCATGAGAGCTTTCGATGAGGATGAGCTCTCAACACTTCGAGCTCGAGCTCCGTGGCTGCTTCCTCTGTGGCTACCGGCTCTACCCATGGCTAGGCCTGTAAATTATTCGCGGCGATCGCGGGATTCGCGGAAATTTCCGGCTACTCCCCATAGAGTTTCAATGGAGGCCGCGAATTTCCGCGAAAAGTTTACATCTCTACCCATGGCTCACCCGGGGATGACGCCTCGCAGCAATCGGAAACTACCATCACTGCTGACGAAAGACGGAAGACTCAATCCGGCTTCTCCCCGAATCCTTTCCAACCTTCTCAATATTGACATTTTCGTTCGCAGGTTAACCGTTCACGAGCATTTGTGTTTCTATGGCCAACTCAAAGGCCGTTCAGCTAGAGAAGCCGACAAGGAAGCGAAGGAGTTTCTCCGCGATCTCAACCTAACCAACAAGCGAAACGAATTTTCGGCAGAGCTCTCCGGAGGGATGCAGAGACGTCTGTCGATTGCGATCGCGTTCGTCGGAGGCTCTAGGACCGTGATTCTTGATGAACCGACGGCGGGAGTTGATCCGTACGCCCGTCGAGGAATCTGGGAGCTTGTGCTCAAGTACAAAGCCGGTATGGAGGGGGGAGGAAGGATTTTTCCCCATCTAACAATTTTGACCATATGATTGGATTGAGTTTCCGCGCTTTCGCTAACGAGTCCATTCCCTATGGCCTTGCGCTCAGGTCGTACCGTGATCCTCACCACACACCACATGGATGAAGCCGATCTATTAGGAGATCGCATTGCGGTGATAAACGAAGGTCGATTGAGATGCTGCGGCTCCTCATTGTTTCTGAAAACTCGTTTCGGATCGGGTTACTACCTGACCCTCGTTCGGGAATTGCCTAAACCTTTGCCCAAATCTCCGAGAACAACGCCCGATGACCACAAAAGCCTCGAGGAGCAGACGATCCGCTCGAATGGCAGCAAATCTGACGACGAAACCAACAGTGAGTCATCTGTGAACATGACCTTCCAAACGGGAGAAATTCGACTTCATTCACCAAGGAATAGCCGGGAGTACGGAATCCTCGATGAACATTCGAAGTGACACTGTTCCTGACTTTTCAGCGGGACATGATGCCGTTCCAGTGGATAACCTCAAGGCCTTGATCCGTCGTCACATCGAGGGCGCTGCACTTGTGAGTTCGACTGGTGTCGAGATATCGTTTCGTCTTCCGGCCTGTCCGGATACTTACGCATCATTTGAAAAGCTATGCAAGGAACTCGACGCCAATCTGGACAAATTGGGCGTCAGCAGCTACGGTCTCTCGGATACCACGTTAGAGGAGGTTTTTCTCAAGGTACGCTGTTTATTCCCCGTCTCGCGTGCTCAATCGCGATCTTCCGCGTCGCGCCCGAAAGGGATTTGAGAGATCTATGGTGAATGCTTGCTCCTTCCGCCAGGTGACCAAGGTAGGCGAATCAGCGGTGAATATTCATACGGGCCAAGTCTGTGAGGACCACGATCCTTCCCCGCCGTTCTGGCGCAAGGTAGCCAGTTTCTTCAGCGGTCTTCAAGAAATGCGTTCAAAATCGAGAGACACTGAACCCTCTGAAGAAACCGGTCGACTCACCCAAGATTCCGCTGGGGGTAAGCGAGCTTCTCTTCGCGGAACGCAAGGCGGAAGTGTTTGTATTGGATGCCGTCATGTCCCATTCCCCGGAAAAATAATCTTACGTATGCCTTTTCAGCCAATCGACCTGATTTAGATCTCCCCACGCCCGCCTCCAAGGAGGTTATTATTGGAACACTTTTGCGACGCCGGCAGCTGGCGGCAATGTACCGCAGAAGATTGATGCGGAACACCCGGAACTTGAAAGGCGTCTTCTGTGAAATCATACTTCCGGCGTTTTTTGTCTTCCTGGCTCTTCTGTTCACCCTCCTGATCCCTCCCCTGTCCGAGGAACCATCTCTAGAACTCCTCCCCTGGCTCTACGGTCCTCCTAGTTACGCCTTCTTTAGGTGAGTTCGAGCGCAGCGTTCCCAGCTAATATTATGTCAGGATAATCGGCTACTGTTAATTGTGAGCTCTGGGGTGAGCCCGATGCAACGTGAAGTGATTTCCGTGAACTTTCGGATCAGTGTTCCTCGTGGAGCTCCGAGTAGTTCTCCGTGGGGTATCTCCACCGTTCCGCGAATCGATCCTGCTCGTTCCCACCGAGTGTGTTCCTTTGTCATCTTCCATTCATGCAGGGGCGAATCCGGAATATTTTCCGGGGAAGGGGACTGTTTTGTATAGGGTTGGGGATCCGGGATGGCGTCCTGTCCCTACACTCCAGCATCACGACTTTATGTCCCGGGATGGCGGATGGGGAGTGAGCGTTGGAGCTGCTCCGACTGACGTGAGGTCTAAACGCCTTTGCATCCATCGCGGTCTTCGATTGTACTCACAAGTCGGAGCGGCTGGAAGCGTGGCCTCCGTGGCGCAATCGGCTAGCGCGTTCGGCTGTTAACCGAAAGGTTGGTGGTTCGAATCCACCCGGGGGCGGATAATTTTGCGCGCTTTCCGAGGATCAAGTTATTCGTCCTATCGTGGCCGGGAAATCTCGGAAGGACCAGGCGGCTGAATCGATGACGGGTGAATTGCAGAAGTCGCCCCAGCCTGACTGCACCTTGGCGCTGATCCATTTTTACCAGGAATCGCTGATGAGGACAGGCAGCAGAACTCTTAATCGAACTCACTCTGCGTAATTCTCGCCGGCGGGAATTTCCCAAGAGCTAGGAGTGCTCAATTCGGGCCCTTTTTAATGCGAGGCGTCAGCGTAAAGCTGACTATGCAATGCGCTCATTCAGAATGTCAACATTCGAATGCTTGATCCGCACGTAGGCGGCGCGGGTCTCTCGTGGCCTCCGTGGCGCAATCGGCTAGCGCGTTCGGCTGTTAACCGAAAGGTTGGTGGTTCGAATCCACCCGGGGGCGATTCGTTTTTGGAGTCTTCGATCGGAGAACTATCCCAAGATTCTCAGAATCTCAATCGAAAAATGATACGGAGCTCCATCGGGAGGACTCGTGTCGTGGACATCCGTTCTCGTCGAATAGTCCGGGATCTCTCCGATCGTTGGCCGTCACTCCCTGCATTCTGCCAACTCTCCACGAATAATTTGAAGACTCCGGTCAGTAGGAGCCGATGACGGGTCTCCGACGCAATCAATTATAGGCGAGTTTCGTTCGTTTCGTCTAACATTGGATAAGAGAGAAGATCACCGCGACAAGGAAAATGGTCGAGGCGACAAAAAATCACCGCCCAGACAGGGGCTCGAACCCTGGACCGTTAGGTTAAAAGCCTAACGCTCTACCGACTGAGCTATCTGGGCGTCTGCTCACCATGGCGAGTGTCTCGTTTCTATAGTCGGTGCTCTCTCTCTCTCGGCTGGAATCCATCGCCCGTGGACGGATTATTCATCCGTTGGCCACACACGATACGCGCTTCAAACATTTCTGGGGACAATCAAATCGGGCAATGACCAACTCGTACGATCAGGCGCAGTGCCCGGTGTGCGGTAAGGCGTTGGAGATCGTGTCCGCCGGATCCTCCGTCGGTGCGGATCACGGTACCGAAAAGGGCGTTTGCGGAGTTCGGTCTGAGGAGCACTCTGTTTTGACGGGATCCGATATACATCTGACGGTGGCAGGAAGCAGAAGAACTTTTTTGAGAATGGGCTCAAAAATTTCCGTAAGCCGAGAGTGTAGTCCTCGTTAGTATAGTGGTAAGTATCCCCGCCTGTCACGCGGGAGACCGGGGTTCGATTCCCCGACGGGGAGTTCTTTTTTCGCCATCCGGAGACCTGTTTTCGCGCGAACGCCGGACGGGTACGCCACGAATGTGGCGCACTCCGGTCGTTTTGGATAGATCATGAGAATCACGGGACTATCCAGTAATCGATTTCTTTCCTCTTCAGCAACGAAGACGTGACTGATCCTCTGAATGAGAAATACGTGGACACGCTGCTGACCAAACCCGGACTGGGGATCCGCTGCATGAAAGACATGAATCTGAAGTGAGCATCTTCGAGCTTTCGGGAGCAAAATAATTCAAGATGAGAGAAGTGGGAGCGGATAACTCGACATCGAATAGTGGACATCTGAGTGAGCGGATGCTTCTTTTGATCCATTTGTTCATGCATCTCCGTTCTGGTCTTCCAACAGAGATATGCGATGTGAGTCCGATCGATGGGAGAACGTCTCAACGCTGGCCGTTCCTTACGACTTGGATACTGCAAACGAAGTCGTGGGCTGTGACTGCTCCGTCGGAACTATGACGTGCCCCAAGGAGCCGCATAATCCGCCTGCGCTCCGAACACCCACGACAGACGTCATGCTGAATATGACGGGAAGGAATATCTCGGACTGGATAGTAAAATCTTGGAAACAATATCACAAACGCAGATACGGGGGCTTTCAATTCGGCATAAAGAACCCCGTCGTTTCCTTGGACTACACAGTTTTGGAACTGCTAGCCGAGCGTCTGGCGGATATCGGGGGTTTCAACTCGCGAGCCACATTCGAACCCCTCGCCAAGCGTCTCAGTAGTAGCCAAGTGCTGAATAACGCGAAAGTTTGGTAAGTTTCGACAGCTGTATGCCGGGACTTAATGCCACACTCAGGCGAGAATTAAACGGAGCGGTTGTTTCGAGCATTTTTCTCCGGTCGAAGAGCTCAGTTTTTGATTTGTCTGACTAGGTTCAACAACAAGGGATGGGCGTCGTCGGTGGCCTACATGAACGCTCTGAACAACATTCTCCTTCGGGCAAATCTTCCGCCTGGAGAAGATCCTTCCGAATTTGGCATCTCCGTCATCAACCACCCAATGAACTTCACGCAAAACCAACTTCAGGACGAACTTCTGTAAGTGGGACTCCTGAGAAGTGCGGAGTCGGATTTCTGGCGGGTTGGTATACCGAAAAACTTGAGAAAATTCCCGGTTCGGCGAGACTGACCCGACCCCCGAATTCTCGAGGTCCCAGCCGATCATTGAAGCCAATCAACTCTCACATGTGGAGGGACACTCGCGATAGTGAGATACTCTCAGGTTCCGACCGTGTTAGTTGATCGAGAGCTCTCTGATCACAGAATGCTCCTTACGCCGACGGTCTCGATGAGAGCGATCTGAAAAAATAGCGTGACGATTGCACTTCGCCGACGATCGACCCCCTGGAATTCTCTAGACGACAGAGAAGCTCCGCGTTGATTCTCGGACTTCACGTCGTCTGCATCGCAGAAACGTCTCTGCTCAAGGTCACCGAAGAGCCATGGCAACAGGAGTCAAGCGAGAGCTATGCATCGTTTGACTGTCTATGCTTGACTGTCTTCGGGTGTCCCAGAAGCGCCTTTGAATCTTGTTATCGCTCATCTAGTCCTCGAAGGAGGGATCTCAACCTTTCGAGACTGTTTATGTGGTGTAACACGAAGTTAGGAAGTCCTCGCTCCGGCGTTCGTTTCGTCTGATTCTCACAGATTTGTGTCCGCCTCGGTAGCGCAGTAGGTAGCGCGTCAGTCTCATAATCTGAAGGTCGTGAGTTCGATCCTCACCCGGGGCAAGGCGGCCTACTTTTTTTTTAGTATCCATCGCATCATGAGTACTCCTTAATCTACCGACCGGAGCGACCTATTCAGTAAGATCCGTAGGAAAGCCTGAAATTCTGCTGATGGTACAGAAGAACTTTTCTCCAGCCTAATCGGTGGAATCAGAAATGCTCCGCGCGCGGAGATACCGGATTCCCATTCCGCAAATGGACTTCATGGGCCTGAAACACTTGGTCATCCGACGAACCGATCGATTTCCCCCGAAAAACTAGTGGGAGTTCCTCGGAATCACCCTCGAATGATGAATGATGAACATTTGACTCTGGATCCATTCAGGAGCTTACTGATGTCAAACGCGGCGGAGCTCCTGCCATTTCTTCGATGAAGGCGCGGAGCAGTTTTCCAATCCTGATCAGTACTCTCTCCGGCAGCTCGGGCGGGAATGAATCGTCGGCAGCAAAAATCGAGCTCGCCAGGATTCGAACCTGGAGTCTTCTGATCCGTAGTCAGACGCGTTATCCGTTGCGCCACGAGCCCACAGAGATCGGCGCAGAACTTGGCCTTGTTGTTGGGGCTCATATTCTCATCGAGGCGTCGTCCGCGTCTCCCATTCGCGCCGCGGCGGATCTGACGCGTTGCCTCTGGCTCCAGGCATCTAATCGCTGCGCCCCGCAAGGACGTCGCCAGAATTCTGGCGATAGACACTCTGCGCGCCGTCGACTACAAATCTAGACTAGCGGCCGCTTCGGAGTGTCTGGCCCACTAGCTCAGTCGGTTAGAGCGTCGTGCTAATAACGCGAAGGTCATAGGTTCGATCCCTGTGTGGGCCAACTTTTTGGTGCTTAAGGCATCGTCATATTTTCCTTTCTGACTGAGCGGAATGCATACTATATTTTCACACAGATCGTGACAACATGAGCTCAAATCCAATGACCGTTTTTTCAGCAAACGTGGAGGACTATCGTTGCTGCACGCGACATGCGTCATATTCGCCATGTCATTCGTCCCTGCGTCCTTCGTGATGTTCTTGATCGAGGACAGAATCTCCGGCAGCAAGCACCTGCAGTTCGTGTCAGGACTCAAACCCTGGCTTTATTGGTTGGGCCAATACTCTTGGGACATATGCAACTACGTGATTCCAGTATTCCTGTGTGTTGTTATATTCATGGCATTCAACGAGGAAGCCTACGTGTCTAAGGATAATATCGGTAAGTGTGTGACATTGCACCCTCGACGAATTCGTTGGGGGTGAAGATATCATCCCCTGACCTGCGTCAGTATTTAAGGAATTCCGCTCCAGCTCCGAAGTAGTAGCCAGACCGGATTGGGTGCTCGAGCACGCCAAAATTCTAGGATGAAGACCGATATCCTACAAGCTCGTGGTTGACCCAAGCTCGTTGAGATCTCGCGGCCATTATTCTGCACTGGGGTTCTAGAGTAAGCTGTTTGGCCACAAAAACTACCCTCGGCGGGATTCGAACCCGCAATCCCCGGTTTAGGAGACCGATGCCTTATCCGTTAGGCCACGAGGGCGCGCGACCTCAGAGTGAAGTTTAAAGGTTTTCAAATCCTAACGGGAACCGCATAGACCCCTCACGAACCTTTGGAGGAACAATCCGGGACCGGTCTTAAATAGATGATAACACGAAAAGAAGAAGACGGTACTCTCCGACGTACTCTGACCACTTGGCTCTTTCCTATTCCAGGCGCCCTGATTCTGTTACTGTTATTATACGGCTGGTCGTCTATCCCTCTGATGTATCCCTCGTCCTTCTTCTTCGACGTGCCGTCATCGGCATTCGTTTCCCTATCGTGCGGGAACATGTTCGTCGGAATCGTTTCGACTGTCGCCACATATGTTCTCGAGCTCTTCGACGACGATGAACTCCTCTCGATTGCGAGAATTTTGAGGAAGGTGTGTGTTACATTTAGAATTCTCCAGGGAATCTCACAGCGTGAACTTTGAATCTCTTCCGTCCAGACAGATCATCCTTATCTTTTCCCGCAGGTTTTCTTGGTTTTCCCTCAATATTGCCTAGGCCGTGGCTTGATGGATATGTTTGCAAATCATCTAACGGCCGCAGCGCTGGCTCGCTTCGGCCTGAAAACTTTCCGCCATCCTCTGGAGTGGGATTTCCTCGGCCTGAATTTGGTTTGCTTGGCCGCCCAAGGAATCGTTTACTTCATATTCGTACTCCTGCTACAATACCGATTCTTCTTCTCGAAGAGGTGAGTGTTTCCCTGATCCGTCAGTGGGGAGTCGAGAAAAAAAACAGACACAGTAGGTGGGTCCGAAAAGGAAGGCTCCGGTGGGAGTCGAACCCACGATCTCCTGTTTACTAGACAGGCGCTTTAACCAACTAAGCCACGGCGCCACGAGGGATGCTGCACTTTGACCGCGTACTGTATCGGAGCAGCCTTGGCATGCCCGGTACTCATTCGGTATAGAAGAGTGAATTTTGCTGCAAAGGATCGGGGTCTTTCCGTCACGATGGTGCTCGTTGAGCAAGACTCGATGAGGTGCGCGATGAGCTGTTCGAGGACATTGTGCGATCTGCGCGAAGTTTCACCTGCGAATAACCTTCATTAAGAAGGTCTCGATTCGAG